>NW_024395824.1:22107310-22143574 GCF_016617805.1 Bactrocera tryoni | reverse complement strand
CCACCTCTACACCAGAACGAAAACGTTGAAACCATCGTTGTGCGGTGGAAATGGAAACTGTATCGGGTCCATAAACTGCACAAATTTTATTGGCGGCTTGAGATGCATTTTTGCCTTTATCGTAGTAGTAATGTAAAATATTCCGTATTTTCTCTTTATTTTGCTCCATGTTTGCGACGCTATAACTCACGAACGACTTAAAAGAAACGACAATCCATCAAGCACATGTTAGCGCGTGAAATGAGCTTTCCAAAAAGGTATAGCATGACCCGACGCGACGAATAAAACTAGAACTACGCGCTTTCAGCGCCAACTAGCGAAAATACCGCAAGACTTTTTTGACAACCTAGTATGTCGAACTGTATATAAGTTATCGCGAGGAAACGACACACCCTAATTCCCGTCGTAATAAGAGCCTACCACTCTGCACATGTCGCTAAGTCAGCACATTTTGCGTGAGAACATTGGCCAGATATCAAAGTAAACAAACACCATGCACGAGGCGCAAGGTCAGCAAAACGTCAGCAGAGGAGCCACAACGCGATGCGGGTTGGTGGCTTGAGCTAAGTTAGGAATAATTTTAAGTGGCACTTTATACTTGACAACTAAGCCGAGATGACGGCAAATAAAGTAATTTTGAATTGAACATTACATTTGAATAATTGGCGCCCAACGTGGGGCCCGCGAGTGAAAAGTTTAATAGAACAAGTAAGGAAGGGCTAAGTTCGGGTGTCACCGAACATTTTATACTCTCGCATGATAAAGTGATAATCGAGATTTCATTATCTGTCATTTACATATTTTTCAAATACCGTATTTGTGTAAAGTTTTATTCCGCTATCATCATTCGTTCCTAATGTATATACTCGTATTATACAGAGAAGGCATCAGATGGAATTAAAAATACCGTTATATTGAAAAAGGCGTGATTCTTAACCGATTTCACCCATATTTTGTACATGTCATCAATAAAGTTAGAAAATGTCACATACCGAATTTCATTGAAATAACGCTTGATGCGATCAAATCACTTCCTGAATTTCATGGTCACATAGGCACATATGTGTCATGGCGCGAGGCGGCGCATAACGCTTATGAACTGTTCAAAAGGTACGATGGCAGTGAACGACACTACCAAGCAGTTCTGCCACTTCTTCCGTAAAATTTAGTGTTTCTGACGTTTTTGTTAGTCGGTTAACGCACTTTTAGTGATTTTGAACATAACCTTTGTATGGGAGGTGGGCGTGGTTATTATCCGATTTCTTCCATTTTTGAACTGTATATGGAAGTACCTGAAGAAAACGACTCTGTAGAGTTTGGTTGACATAGCTATAATAGTTTCCGAGATATGTACAAAAAACTTAGTAGGGGGCGGGGCCACGCCCACTTTTCCAAAAAAATTACTTCCAAATATGTCCCTCCTTAATGCGATCCCTTGTGCCAAATTTCACTTTAATATCTTTATTTATGGCTTAGTTATGACACTTTATAGGTTTTCGGTTTCCGCCATTTTGTGGGCGTGGCAGTGGGCCGATTTTGCCCATCTTCGAACTTAACCTTCTTATGGAGCCAAGGAATACGTGTACCAAGTTTCATCATGATATCTCAATTTTTACTCAAGTTACAGCTTGCACGGACGGACGGACAGACGGACGGACAGACATCCGGATTTCGACTCTACTCGTCGCCCTGATCACTTTGGTATATATAACCTTATATCTGACTCTTTTAGTTTTAGGACTTACAATCAACCGTTATGTGAACAAAACTATAATACTCTCCTTAGCAACATTGTTGTGAGAGTATAAATATAAAGTTCTTAACTCGACTCGTGTAACTACGACAGCGGGCTCACTTAAAATCAACAACAATCAACTACTTGGACTCAACGTGGACTTAAAGAAGAGACAACCTTTGGCCCGAGCAACTAACCGGAAGAACCTGAACCTAATTTTAATCTATTCAAATCCAATGGAAGGGTAAGTGAGATGCTCGTTTCCTGGAATAAATATAACAATAATTGTGAATAAAATAAAGGAAAGTGACAGAACAAAAATTAATGAGTGAAGGTCTGGAAGACCTTTTAGAAATTTTAAAGTTAGGAAGTCAGAGAGCAAATATGAACACAGAACAAATAAGCGAGTTTATTAAGGCGGAAGTTAAAAGTGGTTTGGCAGCACAAAGGTTGGAGTTCGATAGGAAGTTAGGAGAAATCCAAAACCAGGTGAAGGGCAGCAGGCCAAAGGTAGAAAAATATCTAAAGGTATCTGTAAATCCACTAGTGACATGTGACATAACGCTTGTTGCGATCAAATCACTTCCCGAATTTCATGGTCACATAGGCACATATGTGTCATGGCGCGAGGCGGCGCATAACGCTTATGAACTGTTCAAAAGGTACGATGGCAGTGAACGACACTACCAAGCAGTTACCATTTTGAGGAACAAAATAAGAGGGGCTGCCGATGCGGTCCTCTCATCGTTTAGTACTGTGCTTAATTTTAATGCCATTATAGCACGTTTAAACTTTACGTACGCGGACAAACGTCCCGTATATCTTATAGAGCAGGAATTATCTACCTTAAGACAGGGTTCTAGGTCCTGTCTGGAATTCTACGATGAGGTAGAAAAGAAGCTAACGTTACTAGCTAATAAGACTATAATGTCTTACGAGAGTAGCGTGGCAGAAATTATAAACGAGAAATATAGGGCAGATGCCCTAAGAGTTTTCATTTCCGGCTTAAGGAAGCCCTTATGCGATATTCTTTTCGCTTCACGGCCGTCTGACCTTCCGTCTGCTCTTGCTTTAGCACAGGAGGTAGACTCAAACCATGAGCGGTATGCGTTCGCGGCCAATTTTGCTGCCAGGAACGTCGAGGGCAACCACATTAAAAAAAAAATAATAATACAATTTCAAGCCAGAACAACCGTAGGACAAACACTTATGATGCACCCTCAGCTCATAAGAGCCCACACTGCTATAGTAACAGGCAGTACAAACCCGGACACGCACCTCATTTTACGGAAAATCAAAGGGTAAATAACGGACGTGACAGCGACAGACTAGCTAGAGCGGAACCAATGGACGTTGATCCATCCTCATCGAAATTTAAACACCAATCGTTCGACAGAGACCGAGGTGCCTATCAAGGAAACAGTAATAGAATGCAACAGGGGTATCAACAAAAACGTCCAGCAAATTCTGGACGTTACACAGGACCAAAGATCCAACGTGTTAATCATCTGGAGGAGGAAGTTGAGCCACCGAGTGAATCATTGTACGGTGCAGAAGCCGAACAAGCGGCGGATGACGTAAGTTTAGATCAACTTAATTTTTTAGGGGAAGGTCCCTCCTACCCTGGATTTCAAAGTCCCTAGGAGGGAAAGAAGTGAAACTCCCTATCGATACTGGTGCGTCGAGGAGTTATATGAAACCAACACCGGCTTTAAGGACACAACATTTCAGGGACACATTCTCTGTAAAATCTATTCACGGGGTTACTTCTATCATGGAAAAATGCTACATAAAAATATTTGGTGTAGTGGCAGAATTTTTCATCTTACCGGACTTAACATCATTTGATGGCGTGATTGGGCTCGACATACTAAACAGGGTCCATGCGAACATTGACCTTAAATCGAACACAATAAATCATGATTTTGGTGAGGAGAAATCTTCTTCATTTCCAGTCATGACGTAAGCCATCTTAGGCTTCAAACAAATCTAGTACCAACAGACGTTAGGAGTGAAGTGATTTTCGTGGACAAAAGAAACAAGGACTGAAAGAGCAATGAGTTAGATTCCTACGCACAGATCACTCAAGCGAAATAAACCTATATGGGTGGTAAAAGAAAAGGTGTAGACTAAAACATTGTATGAAGCAGAGATTAGTTATTGAATTCGGGAGCTGAGAAAACTATCGGTGATAAACACCAATCATAACAGGAACAAATTCTTCCCACTTAAGTGGTGGTAAAATATTTCACCACTTTGACTGGAAACGGAATACCAGATTGAAACAACAGAAAACAGCTTTTCCGCCCAAAGAATCAAAAGAATTTTGGCCATACCTTTGGATTAAATGCCGAGTATCTTCTTCAACGCGCTATAGACGACGCATTAAGAGTATATTGGGAAGAGCTTTTTCGATGTTATTATTTTTTCGGAAAATAAAACAAAGCACCTGAAAGATATAGAATCAACTTTAAGTGAATTATTTAGGGCCAACATGAGAACAGCTAGTGTCCAAATTTTAGGGATCTGAGGGCTGACACCTGGGGTCTTCCTGGCTCACGTTGAGGAATTAAACGTGGGTCCCGCACAAAGTCGACATTAATATTTTAAAGTTTCTGAGCCTCCAGTCTCCAAATTTTAAAGGGAATCACATTTTATCTTAAAATTCCAGCGGGTTGTTAGAGGTTTTATAAGTGGATTTCATAGGAATATCAAAACCATAATGAGCATCATGGAGGGTAGGCTAATACGTAATGAGTTATCGCGTCTCCAATCAAAAACAGAATTGATTTAATGATGAACGAAAAAAAGACCTCGAAAGCGAATTAAAGAATTTCTTAGCGTCATGATGGTAAACTTTGACGTACCCAGATTTTAACCATTCGATCTAATGACGTTGGGCTGCCTGCGCTAGTGAGAAGTGCCGTCCTTTCTGTATGGCAACCGATTGATTTTCGTAATTCCGTCCGGGAGCGAGGAGCATTAATGCCACCAATAACGAAAGTGAATTGTTAGCTACAGAGGCATGAAAGCTCTAGAAATTCCAATTTTGTACGGCGTAACAAAACCTTGAGCTGCTTGATACTCGACCACCACAGCCGCTGACCTTGATGGCGGTTTGGATGGGGAACTGAATTAAAATTAAAAAAGATGGAAAGCCTCTATGACGTGAATAAACGTGCAAAGCTGACCTGCAAGCAAACAGGAAAGGAAATGTGGTGGTGATCGCCCCATCTAGGCAAATATAAATGCTTTATGATCAGTTAATGGAGACAATCTAAGGAGTGAACTAATTTCAAACCCATGAATGAAAAGATCGGGAAAACCGGTAAATTGCCCAAACCAGATTATTAGAGGGTAGCAAGAAACCCCAAAGAAAACTTTGGAGTAATTTTTGGAAAAGACAAGCATCATTTTACCGAGGAAAAAGGATTTATTAGGAACTTTACAGGAGGTCGTAAACACAACAGCAGTAAACGCAAATACACGCGATCCAGGCGACCGGCAATAAACAGCGCAATGAATCCGGCTTGTAGCTGCTTCCAACAGCTAAATTCAGACATACGGAGAAATTCGTTAACGACATTACGAACTCCCGAATGAGCAGCAGGAAATTACCGCTGCTGAACATAACAGAGCTTAATGAGCAAAGTGCAGGAGAACACAAAGTCAAATTCTAGAGGATTATTTCTTTCCTAAAATGGAGAAAAGTTGTTAAACAATTTGGAAACGAACTCTGCTCGCGGCTGGGCGATCTAGAATCTAAAGAACAATGGACGCTTCCAAACGCCTATACCCAAGATAGCTGGTGGGAAATTTCCAGCATTGACATATTTCACCGGGTCCAAGTTCTTTCTTCGGGATGCATCGACAAGCTTTTCGTAACTTAAGATGAAGCACAGTCGAAATTAAGAACGATGGTAGATGTCAAACCAGCTCCCTTCTAAAGTACTCTGGAATTATGTTTTCGGTGTCAACAGTTTATTATATCATGGCCGCGAATCACAGCATCGCCACATTAAAGAATCACTTCACGAGTCGAGATTGCGAATGCCCGCACCGTACCACATGGTAGTGCATCAAACGGTCATGGAGCGATTCTGGTTGTGCCATCACCTTAAATGGAAGCAGCACGTGGCCTTTAAACTTTGACAAAAATCTTGATGATGTTGAGGAAATTGTCCTTTTAGCTACGATTGAGAGCACAGGGTCCATTCACCAGTAATCGGGATGAAGCCCTACCGTGGCCCTCGTTCAATTGAGATATTAACCACACCATGCCATGCAGTAAAACCGCGTTGGTGAAAGAGGAACTAACAACTCATAATAAGAACAGGCAGGATAGGGAGTTCCCTGTTGGAGAAAAAGTACTTCTTAAAAATAACAGGAGACTAGGCAATAAGCTTACGCCTCTTTATACTGAGGAAGAGGTGGAAAAAGACTTGGGTACAACAGTTTTAATAAAAGGGAGAAGGGTCCATAAAGACAACCTTCGTTAAACTTAATCTAGAACCTAGGTGTTTCTAATGAGTTTGTTACTCGGAAAAATAAGTTCCTAGACACCTCTAAGAAAGCCTCTCCAAACTTGAGTTTTTAATTGTAACGGTCCTCCTACATACAGTTTTCTATTTTTTCTTATTATCAGATAGAAAAATTTATATCTCGCTTCCAACTACTTAAAACAATATATTGTTCCTTAGATTTTGTAGGAAATTGAATGCTCTACAAAAAAGGTCTATTATGATTTTTTCGTAAACTCAACCGTTTAAAAGATATTAACAGTTAAAATTTGATTATTTTTGGGAAATTTTTTTATTTCTTATGAATTTTATAACTCCATGAAAAAAAAATTATTATGAATGATGAAACTCACAGGAGGATGGAGTCATATGGAGAAGTTCACGTAAGTGAGGACAGTTCTCTTCACTTGGGAGTGGCCAGAAACGATTCTTTTACATATGGCTCAAGCAGCTCACGACTTCCGGTCTTTGACCAAGTATCCTCTGAGTAGCCTAAAAACATCCGTTTGAAGGCGAGCTAATGTGAGAAGGCGAAACATCCCCTCCGGTGGGTTGTGCGCTGGGTTTGGGACCCGCCACGTAAGAGACAATACTAATGAAAAGTAAGCGACAGCCTCGGATGAGAGACCCCCCTTTTGATGACGACCATGGCAAACGAAATAAGGACTACGAATTGAGGGCATGCACCTGGAATGTCCGGTCCCTTAATTGGGACGGTTCCGCTGCCCAGCTGATTGATGTGCTCGTTAGAGTGAAGGCTGATATCACCGGCGTCCAAGAAATGCGATGGATGGGACCAGAACTGAGGCGAGTAGGTCCTTGTGGCATTTAATACAGCAGCCATATAAAGGAGCGCAAATTTGGTGTAGGATTCGTGGTGGGAGAGAGACTCCGTCGCCGAGTACTGTCATTCCCCCTGTGGGATGAATGTTCCGACGAAAAAAGAAGGACAATGTGACCAAAGATGCCTTCTGTGAATGCTTGGAGCGCTTTTATTATAGCTTATCTTTGGCATTACGGTTGGTAAATTCAGCCTCCACGCTGAAACATCCCCAAATAGATTGAGGCTGATCGACTCCGCAGGGCCCGAAATATGGTTGTCTATAGCTGTAGATTCCAGCATAAGAAAATTGATCAAGTCACCTGGCTGTCACGGGATCAAAAAGCCACCAACCAGATCGATCATGTTGTGATAGACGGAAGAAACGTCTCCATTGATTTAGATGTGCGTGCGCTCCGAGGTCTTAACATCGACTCGGACCACTATCTTGTTGCAGCTAAGATTCGCACCCACCTCTGTGCAGCAAAAAACGCACGCCAAGAACCACAAGGAAGATTTGACGTAGAGAAGCTGCAATCACAATAGACAGCCAAACGATTTTCTACTTGACTTGCACTTCTTCTCCTGAGAGCGCAGACTGCCTACCTTGCAACGTTACGATCGACCACAACACGGACGGAATAGGATAGATACCGTGAGCTGAGGAGGGAAGCGAGACGCATTTGCAGACAGAAAAAGAAAGAGGCCGAAATGCGAGAGTATGAAGAGCCAAACATAAAGTTTCAAGACCGGAGCATACTCTTGTAGAACCCCCAAAGATGATCTAGTGACCGATGCCCAGAGCATTCTAAAATTATGAAGGGAACACTTCTCCATCCTGCTGAATGGTAGTGAAAGTATTACGCCAGGAGAAGGCGAGACGATTCCCGAATCGATGACGATGAAGCAGACGTTCCATTGTCCGACCATGAAGAAGTTCGAATAGCAATATGGTCGAGCCATTCAAACACGGCGGCGAAGAACGGATTAGGAGCATGCATCAGCTTCTTTGTAAAATATGGTCGGTCGAAAGCATGCCCAACGACTGGAATTTAAGTGTGCTCTGCCCAATCCACAAAAAGGGATACCCACAATCTGCGCCAACTGCCGTGGGATAAGCCTCCTCAACATCGCGTATAAGTGAAAGAATAAATCCCACCGCCAAGAAACTGATTGGACCTTATCAGTGTGGTGTTAGACCTGGCAAATCAACAACTAACTAGGTATTCGCCATGCGCCAAATTTTGGAAAAGACCCGTGAAAGAAGAATCGACACACACCACCTCTTCGTCGATTTCAAAGCTGCTTTCGACAGTACGAAAAGGAACTCCGTCGGGATCGGGAAGGACTTCTACGAGCCGTTCGATACCAAACGAGGTTTGAGGCACGGCGACTCCCTATCGCGCGACTTCTTCAATCTGCTATTGGAGAAAATAATTCGAGCTGCAGAACTTAATCGAGCAGGTACAATCTTTAATAAGAGTGTACCGCTGCTGGCGTATGCCGATGATAATGATATCAGCGGCCTCAACACCCGCGCCGTTAGTTCTGTTTCTCCAGACTGGACAAGGAAGCAAAGCAAATGGGTCTGGCAGTGAACGAGGGCAAGACGAAATATCTCCTGTCATCAAACAAACAGTTGTCGCACTCGCGACTTGACTCTCACGTCACTGTTGACAGTCATAACTTCGAAGTTATAGATAGTTTCGAATATTTAGGAACCAGCATAAACACCACCAACAATATCAGCCTGGAAATCCAACGTAGGATAACTCTTGTCAACAGGTGCTACTTCGGACAGAGTAGGCAATTGAGATGTAAGTCCCCTCTCGGCGAACAAAAACCAAACTCTATAAGTCACTTATAATTCCCGTCCTGCTATATGGTGCAGAAGCTTGGACGATTACATCAACTAATGAGTCGGTGTTACGAGTTTTCGAGAGAAAATTTCTGCGAAATATTTATGGTCCTTTGCGCGGTGGCCACGGCAAATACCGCATTCGATAGAACGATTAGCTGTATGAGATATACGACGACATTGACATAGTTCAGCGAATTAACCCTTTCGATCCGAACGGGTCCTATGTGTCCCGGTGTATTTTCAAAGATACCTAGCGTAGAAAATAAGTGGTTAAAAGAGTTTAAATTAGTCCGTTTTCGTAGCTTATACTATTCTTAACGGTATTTGTTTACATTCGTGGTATTTTAAATAATAAACGCGAGTTCATTTGCCAAAATAGAACGATTGGTTGGACGTGTATTTCATAATTCGCAGTGAATTTTTCGATATTTGTAAGTTTACTGTTTTTAAATCGACTGAAACCTTAATAAATAGTTGTGTTAGTGTTTTGACATATTGTGAAGTTGGTGAGTACTAATATTATATTGTATTTTTGTAATTATTGATATTTATAAGTTTGTGGGATATATGTGTCCCATCAGTGTTCTTGTTGGGCTAAGAATGTTCCAGTCAGGATCCGACGCACACATTTATTGTCAACGTTTTATTTCAATTAATAATTTTATAACTTTTGTACCGACTAAAAATGTCAAAATCAATAGATCGCAATGAAATTGCTAATATCTTGGAGTCTTCTGATGAAGGTGAAGACTTTTCGGGCGTTAGTAGTGATAAATAAAAGCCTACAGATGGTGAGGAGTCTACTACTGAAAGCAGTGATACTGAGCATACGAGTATTGATCATCAAGACGAGGATGTAGGAGATAACTTACAAGAAGTTATCTCTTCACCAGTATCAACCTCCTTGAAAATTTGAATTATGCCGCGTTAGGAACTGTTATGCCAAACCGTAAGAAATTGCCAGTAATTAATATTAAGCTCAAGAAGGGTCAATCCATTTTCCGAGAAAGCAACACAGGTTTGATGTTTGCCAAATGGCATGATACCAAGGAAGTAATCGTTGTAAGTAATTGTCATTCATCTGAAATTTCGACTATAGAAAAAAAGCTACAAAACGGTGAAAAAGTCAATGTAGACTGCCCCGAAACGATAAAATTTTACAGATAATGGGAGCGGTTGATCGAGCTGACCAAATCGCAGGCCAATACGAATTGGACCGGAAGTCTACCAAATGATGGAAAAAAGTTTTTTATAGACTACTTATGATGTCTGTTGGAAATTCCTGGGTAATCAGTTCTCAACTGGGACGAAAACAAAACCCATTATTTGATTTTATGATAGTTTTGGCTGAAAACATGATTGAAGAGGGAAAGAAGAAGGCATCTGTTCGTCGCAGTGGTATATCTGGTAGAAAAAGAAAAATAAGTGCTGGGCACCTACCGATGCAATCGGAGGCGTTGTGCTGGTTGCGCAGAACAAAAGAAGGAGAGACGTACAAAAACAATATGTGAAGAATGTCAGATTCTTCTCTGCAAGGACTGTTTTGCACCATATCACAAATAAATACAAATTTTCAAATATTTTCATTAATTTCAAATTTATTTTATTTTATCGTCTAATATGAAATATGTATTTCACTTTTGTTTACCGAAAGTGTTCATTGAATTACAAATAAAATTAGCTTTCATATAAAAATCAGTTGAAATAATATGTAAGCCTTGGGAGCACTAAGTACTGATCGGGATAAATATGTCTCATCAAAAAATACAGACGGGACATATTTGTGCCAGCCCCTCCCCCCGCCCCTGATTCATTGAACTCGTTTTTTAACGAAAAATATGTTTTTCCCATACCTGTCATCTCGATTTATTATGCGAAATACATTTTATTTACTTCAACGGCTTTTAGGATCGAAAGGGTTAAGTCATTTTGCCCGCTGGGGGTTAATTCAGTGGGGGCTAATTCATACACCCGGAACAGATAGAACTATTTCGGCAAATTTGGCGAAAGCTGACTCATGGCTTCGCAAACCTTTCCAGTAATCCAGCATGTTTGTTTGGAAAGGCATCCGAGTTTCGTGTGCCAGTCCTTCAAGTTTTTGACGAATTGTTTGAACATTGCTTGTTGACTGAGGAGATTGCTGCGTCCAAGAAGTAACTTTTTGTTCAAGTAAGTGAAAAGTATCATTTGAAGACAGAGAAGGTTCGAATTCAACTTGGCTGGCCATTGGATCTGCATCATTGCATATTGGATTTCCCTCCAAAGAACTTAACATTGTGCTTGTAGAAATTATATGTGATTAGAGAATATAAACCAACAAAAAATGATAATCATATTTTATCGATCAGTAAATTTGGTAGGTTCCTTAATGACATGCATAATTTTTAGTAAATAATAAAGTAATGATATTATAGATTGAAATGTACTTACTACCGCCTGTTTTCTTCGCATTTCATTGAAGAACAGTGAATCCATATAATTAAATCTTCGATCCATATATAAAGCGGAAACGAATGCATTGTTTTCAAGAAGCTTTTCCTTCCGCAACTGCATTGATCCTAATAAAGTACTAGCGAAGATATTGTTCGGCATAGTTTCCAATTTCGTTTCGGAAAGCAGCCAATCCCTGTAGAAATCACTCATTATACAATCTTCTGTTTGCAAACTTCTTGTACATTCAGCAATGGGCTTAAACGCAGCAACAAAATTTTGTACGAAATCCCAATTTATTTGACAGTTGACTTCATGAATATTTACAAATTCTTCCAAGTTCAACAGAGAATTTAACATATCGAACTTAGAATTCCATCTAGTTAAATTGTCTAATGTAGGCATTCGGATACCTTCACCAAAATTTTTATTATGAATCTTTTTTCGAAGAAAACGTGCCGTGTCGCCTCTCTACACTTTGTTAATTCTGTTGAAACAGTTTTATATACATCATGTGCAGCTAGTTGGAGCGTATGTACAGCACATCTTACCACAGACAATACCGAATTCAATCTAGTGTGAATTTGTTCATATTCATCACCATCCGTGGTTTCACTTTCTTGAAGTAACTCTGAAGTTTTCACAACGTTCGCTCCATTATCGGTAGTAGAAGAATATATTTGTGCCGCGTTTATACCAAATGTATGGAAACTTTTTAACATTTCTTCCTTTAGAAACAGTGCAGTGTGTCTTTTTTTCAATTCCACCATCCCCAATATACTTTTTTTCATTCGTGAAGCAATGTCCAACTTTATGCAAATCATTTTGTTTCGTACTAAATCAGATAGTTTGATTTTCATTTGTTCGGCACACGTGCCAAGTCTTTCAATTATATTCCTTGAGTTTACTGTTATATTAAATTCGTGTTCATAAGGCTCTATAATTTTTTTTAAATACTGTTCATCATCAAAAAACCTAAATGGTATGGCTTTAACAGTAATCATCGTAGTAGTACTGTAAAATATGCCGTATTTTCTCTTTATTTTGCTCCATGTTTGCGACGCTATAACTCACGAACGACTTAAAAGAAACGACAATCAATCAAACACGTGTTAGCGCGTGAAATGAGCTTTCCAAAAAGGTATAGGATGAGCCGATGCGACGAATAAAATTAGAACTACGCGCTTTCAGCGCCAACTAACGAAAATACTGCAACACTTTTTTAACAACCTATTACAAAAAAGGGGTTTCATTTATATACATATATAAGATATACACTCGCCAATAAAATTATTCGTACACCTCGATATGAAAATGGAAAGTGTAGTGAAAATACTAAATAAAACTTGTGCATATTATTTTTATACATAATAAGCTATTTGATCACAAATTTATCAGTTTATTATGTATAAAAATAATATACAAAATTTGTGTTTAGTATTTTCACTACACTTTTCATACGTTTTTTTAGACATACGCTTAAAAAAAATTCCCAGAAAAGAAAAAATTTAATTAAATTAAACGGAAAAAGTATCAATATCCGTTGTAATATGTTGACAAATACATTCAAATCGCTTATCTGCTTCTTTAACGGCGTAGACACCGCTAACGCGATTATACATTATATTATATCGGGTGATTTTTTAAGAGCTTGATAACTTTTTTTAAAAAAAAAACGCATAAAATTTGCAAAATCTCATCGGTTCTTTATTTGAAACGTTAGATTGGTTCATGACATTTACTTTTGAAGATAATTTCATTTAAATGTTGACCGCGGCTGCGTCTTAGGTGGTCCATTCGGAAAGTCCAATTTTGGGCAACTTTTTCGAGCATTTCGGCCGGAATAGCCCGAATTTCTTCGGAAATGTTGTCTTCCAAAGCTGGAATAGTTGCTGGCTTATTTCTGTAGACTTTAGACTTGACGTAGGCCCACAAAAAATAGTCTAAAGGCGTTAAATCGCATGATCTTGGTGGCCAACTTACGGGTCCATTTCTTGAGATGAATTGTTCTCCGAAGTTTTCCCTCAAAATGGCCATAGAATCGCGAGCTGTGTGGCATGTAGCGCCATCTTGTTGAAACCACATGTCAACCAAGATGCTAACAAACTTTTTGTTGCCAAAATGGAAGAACTGAACTTGGTTGACATGTGGTTTCAACAAGATGGCGCTACATGCCACACAGCTCATGCGATTCTATGGCCATTTTGAGGGAAAACTTCGGAGAACAATTCATCTCAAGAAATGGACCCGTAAGTTGGCCACCAAGATCATGCGATTTAACGCCTTTAGACTATTTTTTGTGGGGCTACGTCAAGTCTAAAGTCTACAGAAATAAACAGAAATAATCAACAGTTAATTGGTCTTAAAAAATCGAAATTTGTAAAAAAGAAATCCTTCGATCAGGCCCGAATTTATTATGTATTCTAAAAGCTGTATAAATTTCATTAAAATCTACTGAGCGGTTTTCTAGTTACAGTTGTCACCAGTTCAAAAACATAGTTTTGAAGTGCCCGAGCTCTCTTCGTCATTTGTCGAATAACTCAAAAACTAATTATCGGATCAACGTGAAATTTTCAGAGAATATTTTTAAGATATTACGAAAATGCAAAAAAAAAAAATATTTTTTTGAAAATTCTGGCTACCCCTAACCTCTTAAGATAGAGAAGTCGGGAGTGCGACGACTGTTTGCTTGATGACGTAGATATTTCTTCCGCTTCCATATCCAGTCTGGAAAAAGCTGAACGCGGTGAGAGTCAAGTAGAAAACCGATCGGCTGTCGGTTGTGATTGCAGCTTTTCGACGTTGAAATCTCCTTGTGTTTGTTGACGTGCGTTTTTTGCCGCACAGACGCGGGTGCGTATCTTGGCTGCAACGAAATAGTGATCCGAATCAGTGGACCACGGAGCGTACGCACGTCTAAAATACTGGAGACGTGGCTTCCGTCTATCACAGCATGATCAATCTGGTTGGTGGCTTTTCGATCCGGAGACAGCCAGATAGCTTGATGAATTTTTCTATGCTACGCAGTGTTGTGTGTGGTGTGTAATGATTTACATCCTATTTCAAAACGTACATACTCTTTAAAAAAGAGTATTTTAAAAAAATGTGTAATGTAAATGCAAACTATAGGGGTTGCCCTGCATATAAAGTCTTAAAAAAGAAATTGTCTGTCGGAATTCAAGCACGTCGTAACCAAATGTTACAAGCACCTGGTAATGAAATTATAGCAATCTTCTTACTACTTTTAAGAATAATATTATGCAAAGAAGCTATGCAAATATACAGTGTATGACACAATTTATGTCTACCATGCAAAACATGATCCAAGATTTATTAAAATCACAAGAGTAAGTGCTGCAAAATTTACTTAATAATTAAAAAAATGAGCTTACTAAATATCTGTATATGGAATGCTAATGTGTTAACCAACACAAATTAGAGATTATTAGATTTCAAACTCATCAAACAAATAAAAACTATTTCAATATACCGGGATTGAGATTCTATGTTACAAATCATCCGGATGGAAAAGCGCATGGTGGCTCGGCAGTGTTGATTAGAAATCGTTTAAGCCAAATTGCTCTTGAATCTCATTCTACACCACAGTAACAAGCTACAACAATATCACTTAAACATCGGGGTTGTGACTTAAACCTTACGGCTATATACTGTCCACATCGTTTTAAAATTACAGATAGCGAATTTAAGGACTTTTGGAACATTAGGTCAAAGATTTCTAACAGGTGGAGATTACAACGCAAAACACACGTACTGGGGCTCACGTCTTATTAATCCGAATGGAGGCCTATGATTTTTAAGCCAAAAGTTTCTTTCTTCTTCTTCTTCTTAATTGGCGTAGACACCGCTTACGCGATTATAGCCGAGTTAACAACAGCGCGCCAGTCGTTTCTCCTTTTCGCTACGTGGCGCCAATTGGATATTCCAAGCGAAGCCAGGTCCTTCTGCACTTGGTCCTTCCAACGGAGTGGAGGTCTTCCTTTTCCTCTGCTTCCCCCGGCGGGTACTGCGTCGAATACTTTCAGAGCTGGAGTGTTTTCATCCATCCGGACAACATGACCTAGCCAGCGTAGCCGCTGTCTTTTTAATTCGCTGAACTATGTCAATGTCGTCATATATCTCGTACAGCTCATCGTTCCATCGAATGCGATATTCGCCGTGGCCAATGCGCAAAGGACCATAAATCTTTCGCAGAATTTTTCTCTCGAAAAACTCGTAACGTCGACTCATCGGTTGCTGTCATCGCCCAAGACTCTGCACCATATAGCAGGACGGGAATTATGAGCGACTTATAGAGTTTAGCTTTTGTTCGTCGAGAGAGGACTTTACTTTTCAATTGCCTACTTAGTCCGAAGTAGCACCTGTTGGCAAGAGCAATCCTGCGTTGGATTTCCAGGCTGACATTATTGGTGGTGTTAATGCTGGTACCTAAATAGACGAAATTATCTACAACTTCAAAGTTATGACTGTCAACAGTGACGTGAGAGCCAAGTCGCGAGTGCGACGACTGTTTGTTTGATGACAGGAGATATTTCGTTTTGCCCTCGTTCACTACCAGACCCATTTTCTGTGCTTCCTTGTCCAGCCTGGAGAAAGCAGAACTAACGGCGCGGGTGTTGAGGCCGATGATATCAATATCGTCGGCATACGCCGAAAGTTTCTTTAACATCTTATAAAACTAACTGGTTGAATATTGATTGGAAAGTAAATACAGGAAGAGACATTGATGAAGGTAAAACGTGAATTTTATGATGTAGTTAATGCAGCTGTATTGGCAACACCAAAAAGAAACAATAAACCAGTTGCTTTTAGAAAGATCACTAACAATGAAATTGAGAACTTGTAAATGAGAAAAGGCGAGCTAGACGTGAATGGCAGTTAAGTCGCTCCCCTTCCACTCAGATTCAACTGAAATCTGCTGTATGTAAGCTAAAATAAGCGTTTAAACGCGAGGAAGAACACAATACTGAAAATTATGTAAAGAAACTGTGTCCAAATTCTAGCAAAGAAAACACCCTTTGGAAAGTCCAAAAGTCTTTTAAGCCACCGGTAGATTCCAACTTGCCTCTAAGACTGTTGAATGGTAATTGGGCACGTAGTTATGAGGAAACGGCAAATTGCTTTGGAAATCACCAAAAAACAACTTTAAAGTTGTCAACTTTGCCCAATACCGCTAACGAGTCGCTTGTTTTTATTAAGACTTCTACTTCTGAAGTTATTAGAATCATAAAAGAGCTAAAACCGAAAAAGACAACAGGACACGATAATATTACTCCAAAAGTGCTAATTGAGTTATCAAATTTAGCTATAACGGTGCTCGTCCTTGCTCTATAATGCAATCTTTGGTTTCGGATACTATCCAATTTCGTGGAAAAAGTCGCAGATCATCATGATAGAACGAAATCTGGAAAGCATTCGAGCGCAGAGAGTACCGTTCAGCTATTTTTCTAGATGTAGCTCAGACGATCGATAAGGTTTGGCATGAAGACCTTTTATGGAAAATCAAAATCGTTTTACCTTAAGTTTTACCTCACTTTGGAGTCATATTTAAGAAACAGGAAAAACTCCTGTTATACAATGCAATCTTAAAACCGATTTAGATGTATGGCATTCAACTGTGGGGTACGACCTGTGCAACCAACAAACATATAATACAAAGGTTTCAATCTAAAATGCTTAGAACAATCACGGGTGCACCATGGTACATGCGTAATGAAAACATTCATAAAGATCTTGATATTCCTATGGTAAAGAAGGAGATAGAGGACAGCAGAATGAGATATATTTCTAAACTTCGCGAACATCCAAACCCATTGGCTAACGCCTGGGCAAATTTCTGCAATCAAACACGCTTAAAAGGAAGTGATCTACCAATACAAAAAAAGCTCAACCACATTCTTGAAGTTCTTTAGTTTTAAATAGATTTAAGATTTGAATTCTTCTTGTTAGGCTTTACCAAGCAGATCAAATAAATAAAGAAATATTGAAAACAAAATTTCATATACAGTAGCGGACAGAAAAAATTATTATATTTATAAAACAAAATGTGTCATGAAACTAGTTTTATATAAGTAATTATAGCATAAATAATTGTTTCAGTTAAAAATTGGTTTTTCCATTTTTTATTAGAAGGCAAATCAAAAAATTTGCGAGTTTCAATTTCCAATGTGGTATCCATACTAAATAATTTTAAAACTAAACGCGATAAAATAAAAAAATACTTTAATTTTGTTTATAAATTAAAAATACTGATAGAGGCATCAGACAGAGCCTCTTCATTTAATATTTTGTGGCGCCTCCTTTGTATTTTATTACGGCTTTTCTACAGCGGGAATGCAATCAACTAGCAACATGTGCCGTTCTACGGTTATACCAACCGAGTAAATATTTTTGTCTGAAAAAAAAGTTAAATGTTAAGAGGAATATGTAATATGAAAAAATATTACTTACCAATTTGGCTCTATGGCACAGTGCAGAATCATCCTGTAAAATTACGTTGTTCTAATAGGAAAAGCACTATTCAATTGAAAGGACCAGATTTTCTTGTTAGAGCTGTTCGTATTTAATTGCGTTGACATTTCTATCAACCAAGGCTAACTCTCCAATACTATGATAAGAAAACCACCCCCATATCATCCGACTTCCCCCTTCCCTATAATTTTTCTCCAATACGGAGGCGGTTTTGCTGTATTTTTACCCTCAAGAGTGGTTTTTTGTCAGGTCGTCGGACCGTTAGTCCGGAATCTTGGAGGCGTCGTCGTACAGTACACGTACTGATTTCGATCCGATGTAGTTCTTGAACTTCGCTTCTGATGTCTTTAACTGTTGAGTCGGTTCTCAATACTTATCCGCTTAACGGTGGCCATCTCTCACAGTAGTCTTCTTCGGGTATTCGGAACCAGTTTTGCGTTTTATAGACCTAGTCTTATCATATTTTTGAAGGAAAGCACCAACAGTAGTTTTACTAAATTTCAGTTTTTCATTTTTTATTTTATTTGCAACCGCGTGTAGACTCACGAAAACAAATAAAAGCCTATTATTGAAGCTCAGTAATGTACATAATATAATTAATTCTTATTTGTTTAATATAGTTTGATTTGTTAATATTACAATTATCGATTTAAAGTGACTACGACTAAGTATCTTATATTTTTGGTCCGATACTGTATTTCCAGTTTAACAGTATAATCTAAATATATTATGATTGCTCTGAT
This sequence comes from Bactrocera tryoni, assembly GCF_016617805.1. Taxonomy (NCBI): domain Eukaryota; kingdom Metazoa; phylum Arthropoda; class Insecta; order Diptera; family Tephritidae; genus Bactrocera; species Bactrocera tryoni. The sequence continues at coordinate 22,124,976 of NW_024395824.1, read as the reverse complement.
ATTGTCAACCAACGATGAGATTAAATTTTGGTATATACTCGTGTTCATCGCGTAAATGCAATTTTGAGTAAATAAAAAAGCTATATCATAAAACCTAGAGCTGATAGAGACAAACTGATTACAGATTTGAATTCAGCGCGCCCAAATTAACTAGAATCAGTTGATACATTTTTAATGCGAATTTTTTTTTGCGAAATTTTTTTTTTCAGGTCATAAGTTAAGTGGAGGGTATAAAAAAGGTATATCATGAAAACTAGAGCTGATAGTGACAAACTGATCACAGATTTGAATTCAGCGCACCCAAATTAACTAGAATCAGTTGATAAATTCAAAGAAACAAATTGAGTGTTGGCCTGTGTAATTAAACAGCTGAAAATTTTTAAAAGAATAATCAAAACAATTTTATTTAGCTTTTGCTTAGCAAAGTATGAATAATTATTAAAAAGGAACATTAATTTATATTATGATGACAAAAATGCTCCATACTCTAAGTAAGCCGAAGTTTTTTTGACAATCGGAAGTAAATTCCGTTAAGTTAAAGGAACGTTTCCACAAACCGAAAGGTTTGTCCGGAAAGTAATAGGACTGAGTCGATTTAAACAAATTTATTAAACCATTCGTTACAATTCTTTAAAAACTTTCAAAATAGGCTTCTTCTGCGTCGATACATACATCGCTACCAGCGCGATTTCCAAGCATTGAAGGCGTCATGGAAGGCATTCTGCGGCCTTGAGAGCCGAGGTGCATGCTGCTTGGATCCCCTTTCATCGGCCTTTTTAGGAAAGAAAACAAAAAAAGTCCGGAGGGCACATATGGGTAGTGGGGCGGCTGCGGAAGCGCTGGGATGCTGGCCTTGATTAGGTAGGTGTTCACAAGAAAGTCGGTGTAAGCCGAGGCGTTGTCGTGGTGCAACTTTTAATCGGCTGCGATGTCGTGTCGGATCCGATTGATCCTTCGTTTGAGTCTCTTGAGGACCTTTGATGTCAAAAACGACAATGAGCATCGTTTTCACTTTGGATTTGCTCATTCTTTCGGTCTTCAACAGTGATATCTTCCTAGCCCAAAAAGCCTAGTGCCACCGAAACACACCACTTATTGCTAAAGCAACATCTGAGTAAGCCTGCTTAATCATAATAAACGTCTCTGTCGCAGATTTTCCGAGTTTCACACAGAATTTAATCGCGTATCTCTGCTCTAATGAACGCTGCATTTTTGGCATGCACCACTCACAGAAACACGACGTGCGAAAATGTTTGTCCTGGCTCTCCAGGTGCTCGGAGACAACTGACCAGCCGCTCGTACGTTAGCTAGGACTAACTAGATCTATTACAATATTAAAACGGTTACTTCCTGCATTAATACGGACGCAAAAATACCCCAAGTGTTTTTCTTCTTCTGCGGGACAGTTTATTGAATACGTGGCCATCCAATCTTTAGTTTGCCTACTTACATGAGTTAGCGGATTGTCTTATTGAAATAATTTTTTCGTGGTGAAAATTGCTACCTGCATCATAGCGGTCCCTTTGCCAAAAATTTCGTTTCGTAAATTAAAATGGTTCTTTTCATCCCATTAAAACTATTTGGGCTATCAAATTTATACTCCTTTTATTTCGAAAATATTATATGGTGGGGTAACTGGAAAGACTAGAAAATGTGGAACAGCTACGCATAGAATTACTCGTAGCTCAACAGATTTTCTGTTCATTAATGGTTTTGCACTTTGCAGATTTTTTGATTTGTCAAAAAATTGTATACTACACAGTGACCGCGTCCAATTTTTGATTCTTGTTAACCCTTTTTCTTAAGACATTTTAAATATATTGTTATGTATCCAGATATTCCCCTCACCCTACACACCATATTCCGTACGCTTCCCAACACTTAATCTCTATTTCTCCTTGTCTCCCATCTCCTATTGCAATAATTATCATCTCGTCCACTCCACCCGCTATTCGCTTTAAGTAGGCTATGTGCATTTCAATGTAACTAGAATAAGTTCAGTTCGATTTTTGAATTGCCGAAATAAAGAACTAGCTAAGACACTTAACTGGCGCAGTCGGAAGCGAACCACGCGTAGTTTTTCTGGAAAAGAAATTTAAGAGCGTGTGCAAAGAAAAACCTAAAAGAAAATTTCGGGATCTAAAAGAAAAATAAAACTATTGTTAATAAAAGGCGCGAGAGTAAATTTCGGCGCGCATAACTCAAACGTGCATTACGTTCGAATTTAATATAAGTGTAATATTGAAGCTATTTATTGGAAAAACAGACAAATAAAACGTTCAATTGTGGGCACAGTTGCGTAAAGTTTACAGCGAAAAGAACAGAGAAAAAAAATTACATGCAAAACGAATAATAACTGAAATTTAAAGTAAAAGAAAAACAAAAAAAAAAACTTAACAGTTAGACCAGTGAAGAAAAAAAAGTAGAAAAACGTTCAATTGTGGGTACAGTTGCGTAAAGTTTAAAGCGAAAAGAACAAGAAAGAAAAATTACATGCAAAACCAATAATAACTGAAATTTAAAGTAAGAGAAAAAAAAAACTTTACAGTTAGACCGGTGAAAAGAAAAAAAAGTAGAAAAACGTACAATTGTGGGTACAGTTGCGTAAAGTCGAAAGCGAAAAGAACAAGGAAAAAATTACATGCAAAACCAATAATAACTGAAATTTAAAGTAAGAGAAAAAACAAAACTTAACAGTTAGACCGGTGAAAAAAAGTAGAAAAACGTACAATTGTGGGCATGTTGCAGTTACAATAACTGTGGGTACAGTTGCGTAGAATTGTGTGGGGTAATAAAAACCAACATACTTAAAAGAGAGAAAAAATCACATACACGAGCAACAACAGCGGGCAACAGTGACAGCTATAAAAACAGCAACAGCTTCAGCAACTACAGGCAGCAAACACTTGCAAACGTCGAATTGGAAGCTTAACAGAACCAATTGCAGCATCAACAACAAGAACATAATTTTCTTCAATTTAAATCATTATTCAATTCTACAAAATGAAATGTATGTATGTATAATAGGAGTTAATATTACGAATCGTATCGATAGCTTAAGAATTCATTTTTTTCCTTCCTTCTTGAGAAGTATAATACTGATAAATACGAGTTTGTAACGCAGAAGCGAATTAGAAGTATTGTTGTTTAAGTTCAAAATTATTGTTATAATAATTATAATTAAATTGCGTAATAAGTTATAAACATGGATCAGTTGGACATAAGTAGCAGATTTAAGCTCATTTCGAGTAATCTAAATGCGATTCCGCATCATGATGGTAATAGCGACGCACTACTTAATTTTATCGAAAGAATTGACTTAATGGTGCCTATTTTGGAGCTTCTCCCATCCGAATATAAGGTGTTGTTAATGGGCAACATTAAAGACAAAATTACGGGTAGTGCAAGAAGGTCCCTGTTAATGAATGGAAACTTAGATACTTGGCCATCAATTAAACAGGTTTTGATCGATTATCATGGCGAGAAGAAATCAGTTGAGGAATTAATCGACAAGATTAGATCATGTCGATGTGACTCTTCAATTGAGAATTTCTATAATAAATTAGCAACACTTTTATGTCGGTTGAACAATGCGCTTTATTTCAGTGAAAACAGATTCCCTGAAGTTAACAGCGAAAGCAATGCCAGAGTTGCCCTAAATTCTTTTAAATACGGGTTACCGGAACCTGTCAAAAGCATAATCGTAAGTCGAGACCCAACAAGTCTAAAGAACGCTTTCGAAATCATAAAATCAAACGGCTATTTAAATTATAAAACCTCGAATTCCAATAATTTCAATAGTAGACTACAACAAAATTACAATAGAAATGCAGGAAATTTCGAACAGACATTAAATTACAGAAATACGGGAAGATACAACAATAATAACGAAATATTCCAAAATCAACATAGACAACAACACAGTTATAACACTCGACAGCCAAATTTTTCTACACAATCGAGACAAACGCACAACATTAGACACCAGTCACACAGAACACAAAATCACAACCAACAAGCAAACCATAGTACACAATACAACCATTTAACTGGACGTAACCAACATCTTCATAACAACCAATATCACAATCCTTCTCATAACGAACCTGCACTTTAGCCAATGGAATGAATGAAAGCAATCAGAATTTTAAATTTGGCGCTCTAGGAAATTACCCTATATAGTCATAAATACGAAGGTGAAAAAACTAAAATTTATTATTGATACTGGCGCCGAATTTAGCATAATAAACCGAAAGCTTTGCAATCCGAAATGGAGAACAATGTCGCCCACCTTTAATATTAAACTCCTAAATGGAAATGTCTCAACAAACATACGGTATAGCGTACCACTTTTTAAAGAATTTCGGAAAGAAAATCAGTTTGTCGATTTTATTGAACTACCATTTCACGATTACTTCGACGGTATATTGGGAAACAATATATTGCCTAGCCTAAACTGCATAGTCAATTATAAAACTCGGAAGCTTGTTACAGAAAATGCGACACTACCCATTTATTTTTGTGAAGATGAGGAGTACGAAGTAGAAAAATATTTAAAAAATGAAAATTTGCAAGTATTTAGTTGCCAAAACAAAGTACGCGACAGTGCACTTAATAGCACTAATAAGTTGCTGAACAATTACCGAGACATATTTTACGAGGAAGGAAGCAATCTACCGTTTACTTGTGTTATACAACATAGGATTAGAACTAAGACAGATTCGCCAATTTATACCAAACTTTATAGGTACCCGGTTGTGCATCGTGCCGAAGTAGACAGACAAATAAACGAGATGTTAGTGCAGAAAATAATTGTTCCGAGCAACAGTCCTTATAATTCGCCTCTATGGGTCGTACCAAAGAAAATCGACAACGGTGGCGAACAAAAGTGGCGAATTGTAATAGACTACAGGAAGCTAAACGAACAGACGATGGACGACAAGTTTCCAATTCCGAATATGCAAGACATATTCGACAAATTGGGAAAGTGTAGCTATTTTAGCACAATCGACCTTGCTAAAGGCTTCCACCAGATCGAAGTACACCCAGACGACAGATCCAAGACGGCATTTTCGACAGCAAGTGGCCACTACGAGTTTAATCGTATGCCCTTTGGGCTAAAAACAGCTCCCGCGACTTTCCAAAGACTAATAAATCATGTTTTACGAGATTATGTCAATGAAATTTGCGTCGTTTACTTGGACGATATTCTAATTTTTTCTACTAGCTTTATAGAAAATATTGACTATATAACGAAAATTTTTAAGAAACTAAGAGAATCAAATTTGAGAATTCAAGGCGAAAAGTGTCACTTTGCAGCATTTACAACGAAATTTTTAGGCCATGTTGTTTCAGTTGACGGCATCAGACCGGATACATCAAAAATTATAGCAATCGCAGCGATGCCACCACCATCCAACGCGAAAGAAATTAAACAATTTTTGGGTATCACAGGGTATTATCGGAAATTTATACGTGATTATGCAAAGGTTGCCTATCCAATGGTTCGATATTTAAAAAAGGATTGCGTTGTTGACACTAAAGACAGTGAATTTTTAAACTCTTTCGAAACATTGAAGAAGTTAGTTACAAGTGAACCAGTTTTACAACCACCGGATTTTAATAAAAAATTTACATTAACAACCGATGCATCTCAGTTTGCCATCGGGTCTGTGCTTAGCTAAAGTGGCCATCCAATTTCCTTTGCATCACGTACTTTATCAGACTATGAGATACGCTATTCGACTATAGAAAAAGAAATGCTTGCTGTTGTGTGGTCTGTAAAACATTTTCGAACCTATCTATACGGTCGCAAGTTTACAATTCAAACCGATCACAAACCTTTGACGTGGTTAAACAATCTCAAAGAGCCTAACATGAAGTTACAAAGATGGAAAATTCTTCTTAACGAGTACGATTTTGACATAAGCTATATAAAAGGTAAAGACAACACGGTAGCGGATAGCTTAAGCAGATACGTAAAGAATGAGGATTGCAAAACAGCAATAGTGTTTAATAACGAAACTATTCAAAACAATAATAGTGAAGAACAATTAGAAACATGGTCCACGGACGGAACGGTTCACAGTGCGCAGGAAGATAATTTAAAATACATTTTTTTACGGAGAAATCCATTAATTATTTCAAAAATCAAATCTATCTTCGATATGGCGAAAACGAAAAGTTTTTTATAAAAATTGTACACAATAAGTGTCAATCACATATTGTTGTAACAGAAAAGTCAAATTTAAAAGAAATAATGCGAAAAGTATTGTTAGAGAAGGGGTTAATGTGCATTTTTTGTGAGAACGACGAACTTTTCCTTAAATTTCAAAACATTTATACTCAGAATTTTCAAATTCAAAATCTAACATTGTATAGATCAAAGACAAAACTAATGGAAATTACGGACAAAAATGAAATACTAACTATAATAGAAAACGAACACCTTCGTAACAATCACAGAGGCATACAAGAAATATTTCTTGAATTGAAGAATAAAGTTTTTTACCCTAAATTATTTAAAATAATAACCAAAGTCATCAATAATTGTTCAATTTGTAAAATAGCAAAACACGACAGAAATCCAGTTAAACATCCTTATCAAATAACAGAAACTCCAAAGTATTTCAACGACCTAGTCCACGTAGATATTTGGTTTCCATACAGAAATGTAATGTATCTCACAACAATAGATAAATTTTCAAAATACGCAACGTTCCATAAACTTAACGACAGGAATTGGATTGCGATCTTGGCAGCTTTGAAGCAACGTATACAATTTTTAGGCAAAATGCGGAAACTAGTATTTGATAACGAACGCTGTATATTGCACAGCGCAGTAAGATTGTTTTTGGAAGGGGAAAACATTGCTACACATGTAACCACCCCATGGCACAAAACAGGTAACTCTGACATCGAACGTTTACACGGTACTCTAAATGAACATTTGAGAATAATAGAAGCAGATAAAAGCAATAAGACAGTAGAGTTAAGTGACAAACTTTTCAAAATATTTAACTCGTACAATAACACAATACATTCAACAACAAAAATGAGGCCAATTGATTTTATAATTAAAAATTTTGACAAAGAATCGACTCAGAACTTATCTAGAAAATACGAAGAAGAAAAAATTGAAAGAAGCGATCAGCTTAACAAAAAGAGGCACCTCAGTTGGATAACGTAGTAGTTAATAGACAAATTGCAAAGAATACACCAAAATACAAAAAATTTTATAAATATGAGCGTCATGGTAATTATGTAATAGACACATCAAATAAAAGAAGAACGAAATATTATAAAACACAATTGAAACGCAAATATTAATTCCAAAATGAATGAAGATAAAATTTATGACAAATGAAAAAAAATGTTTAAAACTAAATGTATGAATTATAAATCAATTAAAGAAATTTATGTAATATGAATAATTTGCGGAGACGCAAATTTCCTAAGGGTGGAGGTGTTATGTATTTATGACAAATGAAAAAAAAAATGTTTAAAACTAAATGAATGAATTATAAATCAATTAAAGAAATTTATGTAATATGAATAATTTGCAGAGACGCAAATTTCCTAAGGGTGGAGGTGTTATGTATCCAGATATTCCCCTCACTCTACATACCATATTCCGTACGCTTCCCAACACTTAATCTCTATTTCTCCTTGTCTCCCATCTCCTATTGCAATAATTATCATCTCGTCCACTCCACCCGCTATTCGCCATAAGTAGGCTATGTGCATTTCAATGTAACTAGAATAAGTCCAGTTCGATTTATGAATTGCCGAAATAAAGAACTAGCTAAGACACTTAACTGTCGCAGTCGGAAGCGAACCACGCGTAGTTTTTTCTGGAAAAGAAATTTAAGAGCGTGTGCAAAGAAAAACCTAAAAGAAAATTTCGGGATCTAAAAGAAAAAATAAAACTATTGTTAATAAAAGGCGCGAGAGTAAATTTCGGCGCGCATAAGTCAAACGTGCATTACGTTCGAATTTAATATAAGTGTAATATTGAAGCTATTTATTGGACAAAACAGTTAGACCAGTGAAGAAAAAAAAAGTAGAAAAACGTTCAATTGTGGGTACAGTTGCGTAAAGTTTAAAGCGAAAAGAACAAGAAAAAAAATTACATGCAAAACCAATAATAACTGAAATTTAAAGTAAAAGAAAAAAAAAAAACTTAACAGTTAGACCAGTGAAGAAAAAAAAGTAGAAAAACGTTCAATTGTGGGTACAGTTGCGTAAAGTTTAAAGCGAAAAGAACAAGAAAGAAAAATTACATGCAAAACCAATAATAACTGAAATTTAAAGTAGGAAAAAAAAAACAAAAGCTTAACAGTTAGACCAGTGGAGTAAAAAGTGGAAAACGTACAATTGTGGGTACAGTTGCGTAAAGTCGAAAGCGAAAAGAACAGAGAAAAAAAAAATTACATGCAAAACCAATAATAACTGAAATTTAAAGTAGGAAAAAAAAAACAAAAGCTTAACAGTTAGACCAGTGGAGTAAAAAGTGGAAAAACGTACAATTGTGGGTACAGTTTCATAAAACCAACATACTTGAAAGAGGAAAAAAAATCACATACACGAGCAACAACAGCGGCAACAGTGACAGCTATAAAAACAGCAACAGCTTCAGCAACTACAGGCAGCAAACACTTGCAAACGTCGAATTGGAAGCTTAACAGAACCAATTGCAGCATCAACAACAAGAACATAATTTTCTTCAATTTAAATCATTATTCAATTCTACAAAATGAAATGTATGTATGTATAATAGAAGTTAATATTACGAATCGTGTCGATAGCTTAAGAATTCATTTTTTTCCTTCCTTCTTGAGAAGTATAATACTGATAAATACGAGTTTGTAACGCAGAAGCGAATTAGAAGTATTGTTGTTTAAGTTCAAAATTATTGTTATAATAATTATAATTAAATTGCGTAATAAGTTATAAACATGGATCAGTTGGACATAAGTAGCAAATTTAAGCTCATTTCGAGTAATCTAAATGCGATTCCGCATTATGATGGTAATAGAGACGCACTACTTAATTTTATCGAAAGAATTGACTTAATGGTGCCTATTTTGGAGCCTCTCCCATCCGAATATAAGGTGTTGTTAATGGGCAACGTTAAAGACAAAATTACGGGTAGTGCAAGAAGGTCACTGTTAATGAATGGAAACTTAGATACTTGGCCATCAATTAAACAGGTTTTGATCGATTATCATGGCGAGAAGAATTCAGTTGAGGAATTAATCGACAAGATTAGAGCATGTCGATGTGACTCTTCAATTAAGAACTTCTATAATAAATTAGCAACACTTTTATGTCGGTTGAACAATGCGATTTATTTCAGTGAAAACAGATTCCCTGAAGTTAACAGCGAAAGCAATGCCAGAATTGCCCTAAATTCTTTTAAATACGGGTTACCGGAACCTGTCAAAAAGCATAATCGTAAGTCGAGACCCAACAAGTCTAAAAGAACGCTTTCGAAATCATAAAATCAAACGGCTATTTAAATTATAAAACCTCGAATTCCAATAATTTCAATAGTAGACTACAACAAAATTACAATAGAAATGCAGGAAATTTCGAACAGACATTAAATAACAGAAATACGGGAAGATACAACAATAATAACGAAAGATTCCAAAATCAACATAGACAACAACACAGTTATAACACTCGACAGCCAAATTTTTCTACACAATCGAGACAAACGCACAACATTAGCCACCAGTCACACAGAACACAAAATCACAACCAACAAGCAAACCATAGTACACAATACAGTCATTTAACTGGACGTAACCAACATCTTCATAACAACCAATATCACAATCCTTCTCATAACGAAAGTGCACTTGAGCCAATGGATATAGGCATGAATGAAAGCAATCAGAATTTTCAATTTGGCGCTCAAGGAAATTACCCTATATAGTCATAAATACGAAGGTGAAAAAACTAAAATTTATTATTGATACTGGCGCCGAATTTAGCATAATAAACCCAAAGCTTTGCAATCCGAAATGGAGAACAATGTCGCCCACCTTCAATATTAAACTCCTAAATGGAAATGTCTCAACAAACATACGGTATAGCGTACCACTTTTTAAAGAATTTCGGAAAGAAAATCAGTTTGTCGATTTTATTGAACTACCATTTAACGATTACTTCGACGGTATATTGGGAAACAATATATTGCTTAGCCTAAACTGCATAGTCAATTATAAAACTCGGAAGCTTGTTACAGAAAATGCGACACTACCGATTTATTTTTGTGAAGATGAGGAGTACGAAGTAGAAAAATATTTAAAAAATGAAACTTTGCAAATATTTAGTTGCCAAAACAAAGTACGCGACAGTGCACTTAATAGCACATTTGCAAAACATTTAAATTCGAGGGACGAATCGACATTAAAAAAGTTGCTGAACAATTACCGAGACATATTTTACGAGGAAGGAAGCAATCTACCGTTTACTAGTGTTATACAACATAGGATTAGAACCAAGACAGATTCGCCAATTTATACCAAACTTTATAGGAACCCGGTTGTGCATCGTGCCGAAGTAGACAGACAAATAAACGAGATGTTAGTGTAGAAAATAATTGTTCCGAGCAACAGTCCTTATAATTCGCCTCTATGGGTCGTACCAAAGAAAATCGACAACGGGAGCGAACAAAAGTGGCGAATTGTAATAGACTACAAGAAGCTAAACGAACAGACGATGGACGACAAGTTTCCAATTCCGAATATGCAAAACATATTCGACAAATTGGGAAAGTGTAGCTATTCTAGCACAATCGACCTTGCTAAAGGCTTCCACCAGATCGAAGTACATCCAGACGACAGATCCAAGACGGCATTTTCGACAGCAAGTGGCCATTACGAGTTTAATCGTATGCCCTTTGGGCTAAAAACAGTTCCCGCGACTTTCCAAAGACTAATAAATCATGTTTTACGAGATTATGTCAATAAAATTTGCGTCGTTTACTTGGACGATATTCTAATTTTTTCTACTAGCTTTACAGAACATATTGACTATATAACGAAAATTTTTAAGAAACTAAGAGAATCAAATTTGAGAATTCAAGGCGAAAAGTGTCACTTTGCAGCATTTACAACGAAATTTTTAGGCCATGTTGTTTCAGTTGACGGCATCAGACCGGATACATCAAAAATTATAGCAATCGCAGCGATGCCACCAACATCCAACGCGAAAGAAATTAAACAATTTTTGGGTATCACAGGGTATTATCGGAAATTTATACGTGATTATGCAAGGTTGCCTATCCAATGGTTCGATATTTAAAAAGGATTGCGTTGTTGACACTAAAGACAGTGAATTTTTAAACTCTTTCGAAACATTGAAGAAGTTGGTTACAAGTGAACCAGTTTTACAACCCCGGATTTTAATAAAAAATTTACATTAACAACCGATGCATCTCAGTTTGCCATCGGGTCTGTGCTTAGCCAAAGTGGCCATCCAATTTCCTTTGCATCACGTACTTTATCAGACCATGAGATACGCTATTCGACTATAGAAAAAGAAATGCTTGCTGTTGTGTGGTCTGTAAAACATTTTCGAACCTATCTATACGATCGCAAGTTTACAATTCAAACCGATCACAAACCTTTGACGTGGTTAAACAATCTCAAAGAACCTAACATGAAGTTACAAAGATGGAAAATTCTTCTTAACGAGTACGATTTTGACATAACCTATATAAAAGGTAAAGACAACACGGTAGCGTATAGCTTAAGCAGATACGTAAAGAATGAGGATTGCAAAACAGCAATAGTGTTTAATAACGAAACTATTCAAAACAATAATAGTGAAGAACAATTGGAGACATGGTCCACGGACGGAACGCTTCACAGTGCGCAGGAAGATAATTTAAAATACATTTTTTTACGGAGAAATCCATTAATTATTTCAAAAATCAAATCTATCTTCGATATGGCGAAAACGAAAAGTTTTTTATAAAAATTGTACACAATAAGTGTCAATCACATATTGTTGTAACAGAAAAGACAAATTTAAAAAAAATAATGAGAAAGGTATTGTTAGAGAAGGGGTTAATGTGCATTTTTTGTGAGAACGACGAACTTTTCCGTAAATTTCAAAACATTTATACTCAGAATTTTCAAATTCAAAATCTAACATTGTATAGATCAAAGACAAAACTAATGGAAATTACGGACAAAAATGAAATACTAACTATAATAGAAAACGAACACCTTCGTAACAATCACAGAGGCATACAAGAAATATTTCTTGAATTGAAGAATAAAGTTTTTTACCCTAAATTATTTAAAATAATAACCAAAGTCATTAATAATTGTTCAATTTGTAAAATAGCAAAACACGACAGAAATCCAGTTAAACATCCCTATCAAATAACAGAAACTCCAAAGTATTTCAACGACCTAGTCCACATAGATATTTGGTTTCCATACAGAAATGTAATGTATCTCACAACAATAGATAAATTTTCAAAATGCGCAACGTTCCATAAACTTAACGAGAGGAATTGGATTGCGATCTTGGCAGCTTTGAAGCAACGTATACAATTTTTAGGCAAAATGCGGAAACTAGTATTTGATAACGCACGCTGTATATTGCACAGCGCAGTAAGATTGTTTTTGGAAGAGGAAAACATTGCGACACATGTAACCACCCCAGGGCACAAAACAGGTAACTCTGACATCGAACGTTTACACGGTACTCTAAATGAACATTTGAGAATAATAGAAGCAGATAAAAGCAATAAGACAGTAGAGTTAAGTGACAAACTTTTCAAAATATTTAACTCTTACAATAACACAATACATTCAACAACAAAAATGAGGCCAATTGATTTTATAATTAAAAATTTTGACAAAGAATCGATTCAGAACTTATCTAGAAAATACGAAAAAGAAAAAATTGAAAGAAGCGATCAGCTTAACAAAAAGGGGCACCATGAGTCAACTCAGTTGGATAACGTAGTAGTTAATAGACAAATTGCAAAGAATACACCTAAATACAAAAAATTGGATAAAGAGCGTCATGGTAATTATATAATAGACACATCAAATAAAAGAAGAACGAAATATTATAAAACACAATTGAAACGCAAATATAAATTCCAAAATGAATGAAGAGAAAATTTATGACAAATGAAAAAAAAAATGTTTAAAACTAAATGTATGAATTATAAATCAATTAAAGAAATTTATGTAATATGAATAATTTGCGGAGACGCAAATTTCCTAAGGGTGGAGGTGTTATGTATTTATGACAAATGAAAACAAAAAATGTTTAAAACTAAATGAATGAATTATAAATCAATTAAAGAAATTTATGTAATATGAATAATTTGCGGAGACGCAAATTTCATAAGGGTGGAGGTGTTATGTATTTATGACAAATGAAAAAAAAATTTTAAAACTAAATGAATGAATTATAAATCAATTAAAGAAAATTATGTAATATGAATAATTTGCGGAGACGCAAATTTCCTAAGGGTGGAGGTGTTATGTATCCAGATATTCCCCTCACCCTGCACACCACATTCCGTACGCTTCCCAACACTTAATCTCTATTTCTCCTTGTCTCCCATCTCCTATTGCAATAATTATCATCTCGTCCACTCCACCCGCTATTCGCTTTAACTAGGCTATGTGCATTTCAATGTAACTAGAATAAGTTCAGTTCGATTTTTGAATTGCCGAAATAAAGAACTAGCTAAGACACTTAACTATATCATGATTTGCGATTTTTAACCCAAAAGCATTCGATCCAAAACTAAAAAAGACTCCTTGTATTTGATAGCTGCGGCACAATCAGCAGTGTTCCGTTACAAAATTGCAATCGTAATTACGATAATTTGGCCAATGTTGGCATAAACATTCGTGATGAGCTCATATTTCGTTGAAATGAATTGACAAAGGCATGTGGAATTGATATCAAACCACTGGAAGTATCAACCGGAATTCGCCTATTTCCACTTCTTATCAAATACGATGTAAAATGTCCTGTGTAACTTTTGTTCGTATCCCATTATTGACGCGGATTTGAAGGCTGATATGTCGAAATGATCGAAATGAACAAACACGGCAATTCAAGGTTTATTCCACACACTTGTAATGATTGACCTTGGGATTTATTAATCGTCATTGCAAATGCATGTCGCACTGGAAACTGGACGCGCATAAATTCGAAAGGAAAGTCTGTTGGCATCAGTGGTATTCTTGGAATAAGCACATCCTCGCCTTTAAACTTTCCTATGATTATATTCGCTTCAATCAAATTGTTCATAATTTTTTTAATGGCTAGTCTTGTTCCGTTGCACAATTTTGGCTGATTGAGATTTCGTAGCATAATTACTACAGAGCCAACCTTGAGCTATAAATTGTGAGGCGGTAATCCCGGCAAATCAAAAGAATTTAGGAATTCAGTTGGATAATTGACAGCTTCATTTGGATTGGTAATAGAATCGATGGATTTAAATGAATGCACTTGTCCATCAATTTGACTCTGAGTTTTTATAGTCTAAGAGCCCGTGACATCCAGACCTTCGTCATTTTATAAAAGCTGAAAGTTTGTTGAAGTATGCTTTGAGGTAAGAACGATGGCAAAATGTGAAATTCGAGTCATCGTGGCTTTGGGAAGTAGCGGGTGGGACAGGTGCATAAAATAACAGCCAACTTTCGTTATTTTATAAAGCATAATTTTTTAATATGTTATTCGGAATAACATTACAAACCATCTAATTCATTGCCAGACACTTTTAATGGTGGCAATCCCTTGCTAGACACCCTAAAACTGTAATAAATTTTAATTCTACTTTCGTTATAGTATAAAAGTTAAAATTTATATATGTTATTTGGGTGACTATTAGAAGATGTTTTCTCAGTTGCCAGACAGTTTCGACAGTTCCTCCCTGGCCCAGACAAACATATTGGGTCCCTATACAAAGGGTATAGGTGCGAGCGCGAGGCAATATACAATCGTGTAGGTGCGAGAGAGATAGCGCGTTAGGTCTTCACTGCGCGAGTTATTTTTTACATAGAGTAAAAAAAGAGTCAAAAGAATATATTTTGAGCAGCACCGAAATGTGTACTTTTTATTTATAACTTATTGCATGGTTCTCACTTCTATTTCTACTAACTAGTATGTTTACTTATTACTAGTTGATAGTTTGTTTAAATACAGATTGTATTATTTGTTTAGGTTTGATTACATATATATTATTTGCTTAAAAACATTTGCTTTGTTTTAAGATAAGGTTGTTGTGGTATTCAAACTCAGGGTTGTTTTGATACTTGTTTGTTTAGGACTGTTTGTTGTAGTGATTGTGCATTTAAATTGTTCCCACTCAATGTTGTTTTGGTGCATTCTGTTTACTGAAACAAAAGGTTTGTTACTATTATAAGGAATATGTTCATTAACTCGCGCGAAGCTTTTCGTTATTGCGCGGTAGATGTTTGTTATTTTGGGTTATAGTTATTTTGTATCAGTATAGTACACACTTGGCTTTTTGTGGTGACGCTTTTAATATATAAAGTTTTATTAAAGCATTATAATCACGGAAAGGGCATAAAATTGTTTTGTGTGTAAGAAAAGTGATGGAAGAACAACATTTTTTCGGAAGAGACTTTAAAAAAATGTGAATTAATTCTAAGATTACGAAAATTACATAATTTAAAATATAAGGACATTATTTTGCCTAGTGAATATACGGATGGTGTTTCTCACAGGGAGTGCTACAAATCATTTACAGAATGAATGAAAAAATATTTTATCTCTGAATCGAACCGTTCAAAAAAATCCGTTGAAACAGTGACACCACATCAAACAGAGACAGCATACCAAACAGAAAATGAAGTAAGTATATATCATACTCTCACCTATCGTTTTTACTTGGTTTTACAACCATCTTATTTACAGCCTTCACTAAGGGACATAGAATCTACAGCAGCATCACTAGCTATAGAACCTCAACCTTCAACCTCGCAGGATAATGTGAGCGTGGCCGAAGTGGAAGAAGGGTGTGTCAATATTTAACTGCAAAATATCATCATTCCAAATTGAAAATGAGAATCTGAAGGAACTGTTGAATAATTACTTGATTTACAAATAGCAAAGTTTCAATGGCGAGTTTGGAAAAACTCAACAATTTTATTTGATTTATATAAATCTTATTCACCACTACTTACATTTCTTCAATTGTTTATTAATAATTATACGGTCCGCGATGTTAATGAAGCGTTTCAGTGAAAAAAATACGCAATTTTGATGGGAACGGTCTGCCACCCTGTAAATCGGAGCTATTCCAACAATTTCGACGTGCTAATTATATATCCACCATTTGGAATAATGCTCATATGAAAATTCCATCAATACATGAACCAGCAAACAATGGTTGGGTACAAGTTAACAAACCAATACAATTTTAAATGGTTTGAAGGCGATCAGTTACCGAATTTTGTCAGTGATGCACTGCAAACTATATCAGGTATATATTACTTCAAATTATAATACATAAATTTTTGCTGCTCATAATTGTCTACTTTTTTTTACAGAAACTAACGAAGAAGATGACACTGACAATGAACCAGAAGAAATATGGTGCAGCAGTGATGAAGTGTATGAAGAAAATTACGAAATTAATAATAATGATGAATGCTATGAAGAATGTTTATAATTTTGTAAATTTCAAAACAAATAAATCGCTTCTTTTAGTTTAATTTCGCATTAAATTTACACATTTCTTAGTAATTTATTAAATAGGTTAGTTTTTAAACTTTAATTTAAATATTAAGTCGTAAATAATTACACAATAACATCATTCGATCGCTCCTAACGTGCTGTCTCACTCGCACCTATACGATTGTATATTGCCTCGCGCTCGCACCTATACCCTTTGTATAGGGACCCAATATGTTTGTCTGGGCCAGGGAGGAACTGTCGAAACTGTCTGGCAACTGAGAAAACATCTTCTAATAGTCACCCAAATAACATATAAAAATTTTAACTTTTATACTATAACGAAAGTAGAATTAAAATTTATTAAAGCTTTAGGGTGTCTGGCAAGGGATTGCCACCATTAAAAGTGTCTGGTAATGAATTAGATGGTTTGTAATGTTATTCCGAATAACATATTAAAAAATTATGCTTTATAAAATAACGAAAGTTGGCTGTTATTTTATGGACCTGTCCCACCCGCTACTTCCCAAAGCCACGATGACTCGAATTTCACATTTTGCCATCGTTCTTACCTCAAAGCATACTTCAACAAACTTTCAGCTTTTATAAAATGACGAAGGGGATCGGAATCTGGATTCAAACAAAATTAACTGAGTTTATGGTGCAAACTCAGTCGGAGACGCTAAGTCAATCAGAACATCATTCCATAGTTCTTTCATAGTTCTAATTCTAATGATATCAGTGCCGGCCATCAAAATAAGCGGCTAAAAATAATTTAAACTACGGATAATGACAGTGATTAAACAGCATTCAACGGGTTTTTTTCAATAAATCTACCTATTTTCTACTTTCTTCTCTTTTATATATGGTTTTTGATTTGTATTTTTTATTTTGTTATGAATGAATAAATTATAAGTTTGAAATTTGAAACTTATTGTATTGCTTTTGAATATTTTTTTGCGCGTATA